>NC_083470.1:14932500-14937500 GCF_030014155.1 Tachysurus vachellii
TTAAATCACCAGTTGATCAAAATGTGCTGCAGATTTTGACCAATAAAATCCTCCCACTACTTTTTACAACCAACATTACTGCATCTGCACACATTTGCTTTTCAAATGAACAGGTATATTCTTAAATAAAACTGCATTAGTGAATTGATTGTGCCACTGACTGTGAGGTTGCATAGTCACATGAAGTGTACAGGACCAAATTCATTACACCAGATTAATCCATCCCAAATTCATTCATTCATCTTCTACCGCTTATCCGAACTACCTCGGGTCACGGGGAGCCTGTGCCTATCTCAGGCGTCATCGGGCATCAAGGCAGGATACACCCTGGACGGAGTGCCAACCCATCACAGGGCACACACACACACTCTCATTCACTCACGCAATCACACACTATGGACAATTTTCCAGAGATGCCAATCAACCTACCATGCATGTCTTTGGACCGGGGGAGGAAACCGGAGTACCCGGAGGAAACCCCCGAGGCACGGGGAGAACATGCAAACTCCACACACACAAGGCGGAGGCGGGAATCGAACCCCCAACCCTGGAGGTGTGAGGCGAACGTGCTAACCACTAAGCCACCGTGCCCCCCTTCATCCCAAATTATTCGAATAAAACTTTTGAAGATGTTTGATTGCTAAATAATAAAATTGCCTACAATTAGCTATGACTACCTAGTAATGTCAGAACATTTACAAATCCACACAAAACCTCTTTTCCCCAATAAATATGCTCCAACCGAATAGAAACGCTTGTAGCAGTGTTTAGTTTCTAAAAGCCCTATTAGACATTACTATTAAAAAAAGCCCTATTAGACATTATTAGACAGCACAATATCAAGTTTATACACTTTGTTAATACAGCAGCTGCCAATTCAGTGTGACCAATTTCTAGAGATTTCCAGCATATGGGAGCAAAATCCCCAGCACTCAATATAGCTAATGATTAGAGGAAATTGATGACAGCATGTTAAAAACAGTAATAAAATGAACTAGTGAGAGACTTGCAGGAGGAAATCTAAAACAGTGTTTGAAATATTTGTGTCAGTCAGCAAGTTCAGTTCTTGGTAAAAACTATGAATCTTCCTATATGTTAGCTTTCATGCTGCAGTTGTACTGTATAGTCTTCTGAAATATGTTTGACATAGAAGCTCTTATTTTATTTTTATTTTTTACAATAAACTTATTTTTTAATTTGGCTCTTTTACTGTATCCGTCTCTCTCTCTCTCTCTCTCTCTCTCTCTCTCTCTGTGTGTGTGTTAAAAAACATATTGTAAGACGTTTTATGTTGAAATTGCTTCTTTTTTCTCTTTTGTGAAGTGGCAGCGAGGTGTCAGCAGTCAAATTGTGCACACGATGTGGTGAGATTTCTAGCTGACAAAATTAAAGTTTGGGATCTTAAGACTGTTGCCCTGTCCAAGATGGCGGCGTAGTTGACGTAACCGCCCGTTGATAACCGTTCGGGCAGGAACAATGTTTACTACAAAATATCGGCAACTACGAGTCGTGAGTCCCATTAAAAGATCGCTACCCTTTTCCTTCTGGTATAATTTCATACCATCTTGGCGAATTCCAGAAAGGCGTAGTGTCTTGTTTTAAATACTGGTTAATGACGGAAATTAAAATAAAATTTACACAGGTTTACAGTATAAAAATATTAGTACTAACATGTGGTAACGGTGTCCTCTGTGGAGTAAGGAGAAGCGGAACGCTTTGCCTTCGTGTGTTAGCTCGACGGTTCAATTAAGATGTTGCACAGTGTTCCTGTTGATGCACATGTGAGCTCTGGTGCAGATGTGAATATCGATAGAAGAAACAACATTGTGAACGTAGGAATTACACATTCCCTAAACCGTAAGATCAGTTTGTGTTAGTTAAAAAGTGCTGGTAAATGTGATTACCGTTAGCTTACAAGTTTGAGGTAACTGGTGTGTCAGGTTATGTGTAAACATTGATATAGTAAAGTAACTGTTTCATGACTGACACAGTACACTGACGATCTATAAACCTTTATAGATTTACTCTGTAGTGGTATAACTTTCTTATTTACTTATTAATTGTTTAGATTATAAGATTAGATTACGAGCTTATAGCAGCAAATAAGTTAGATCTTGGAACTGCAATATGTTAGCTTAGTGCTTTAAAAGAAAGCAAAGTTTTGTTTTTAATTTTCTTGCATTATCAGTGTAATCTGCAGTCATGGGGAGGCTGAGAAAGAAACACAACTGGAAGGCGAGGGAACAAAACGCAGCAGCTCCCAAACCTGCTGAAGACATGAAGAGTGAAGTGATGCTGGAGTTAGACGGTAAAGTTCTCACCAGCTTTTTTTTATGCAGTGTTCAGTTAGTTTTTCACTTGATTTCTAACTGTTTTGTAAATTGATTCTCTTTCTTTATTGAGATGTTATACTTGGGATCCCCTATATACTTATATATATTTTTTGAGTGACCACTCTGACCCTCTACACACTTTTATGCAGAATGTTTATGCAAAAAGTGTGACAGTGTTGTGCTTTAAGACCCTCTGTGTTTAAGATCAGCTTTAAACATCTCATAAAACATATCTCTGATTTGAATTAATAGATGCTGAATCTGAGCTGATTGAGCTGATTCAGCAGCTCAGGACTGAATCAAGAACTCCTTGTTTACTACCCATTTTCTTACACTGTTATTGTTACTTTCTGTTCTCTTTAGAGTCCACCAGGCTGAAGGGAGTGGATGAAAGTAACACACTGGTTCTCCCAGGCACCAGAGCTAAGAAGAAGAAGGTAGAGCAACCGGTGACGAAGAAGAAACCTCTGACCAAAAAACAGAAAAAAGTTCTGCAGAAAGTTCTGGAGCAGAAAGAGAAAAAAGCCCATGTAAGTAAGCAAGATGCTGCAGCAAAGAAGTACGCTTATTGCCTCACGGGTCAATTAGCCCACATTTAAAAGCTTTCTCCACTAACTAAGGTGCCTGATGTATTAGTGGTGAAAATACAAAAATTTAAAGGCCACATGACAAATTAATTGAGTAAATATGAATATCTATCTGTGATAGTCTTGTTAAAAAAAATGGAAAAATCTGCTGTATAGAAAGACATTCGGCTCTTGCAGATACTTTTCTTTTTGGGGACAGATTTGTAAATCATATTTATATTGTGATTTAAAATTAAAAAGCAGAAGTATGCAGGTCTGAACATGAGCGTGTATATGAGAGTAGGATTAGGATTCTGGATTAGGATTAGGAAAGGATTAGGATTCTTTTTATACATTTAATATATACACTTTTAAGAGTATCTAAGTTTAAATGTTTTTTTTAATACCAATAACACTTGGCCCACAGAAGAAATCTGATATTGTTGCACACTTTTCAGTCTCTATGAGCAAGGTTTTTTCTTTTGTTTTTGTAATGATTTTATTTTATCCACCAGCAAGAACTTTTCTCCCTCACTTTGAGATATGTATCTGCTTTAGCAAGGAGGACATGAATTGCTGCTTTATTTGTCATCTAGCAAAACATTAAAATCAATAACAATAGAGTTTGACAAAGACTAGAATTTAAGTATTATTCGCTGGTTGCAAAATGGAATTTCTACGTAAATTTTCATGCCTGCCCTTTGAGAGCAACTGAGAGGTTTTGTTGTTATTACTGTGTTAAACCTGGTATTTAGTTACTCTGACAGTCATGATAACGTACACAATAAAGTTATATAGTCACATATTGCTTGTACAATACTAAAGTAAGCTGCGTCCCAAACCACATACTACTGTAGTACACAGTTTTTCAATACACCATTGGTGTTATGTTAATATTCTTCCACAAACCATCATTTTTCTAATAGATGGATTCAAACTTTAAAATCTTGTGTCCTTTAGCTGTAATTATTCACATTGAATTAAATGAGCTAATTTGGTGGGAAGCTGCTTAATGATAGTAATACTGCAATACTGCTAGTTCGTTATGTTTGCTTTTTAAGGCTGTGTGTGTATGTGTCTGGTTTTATATATATAATGTACATTATTTATGTCTTCATGCAGCGAGCAGAGGTCTTGGATAAATTGGCAGAAGTTCAGCTGCCACAATCTGAACTGAAGTTGCTTTACACAACCTCCAAACTAGGCATCGGAGAAAAACTTTATCAAACTAAAGAGTAAGCCCATGTCATTAAACTATTTCTGTCTATTTCTATATTTAGTCTGAACACATAACCTCAGATGTAATTTATTAACTTTGTGTGTGTGTGTGTGTGTGTGTGTGTGTGTGTGTGTGTGTGTGTGTGCGTGTGCACGCATCTGGGAGAAGAGTTAATGTTGACAGTCTAGATGATGGTTCAGCAACAGTCAAAATCAACAGTCTCAGTGGTGCTAACAGAAAAAGGAAGAGAAAAATTAATGAGGATGATGATGATGGCGAAGAACCAGACTCTTCCAAGGAGGAGACAAGCAGCATGTCAGACTCTTCTTCTGAGGAAGAGGGGGATAATGTGATGGAAGAGGTAGAAATTGAGGAAAAAGCAGCACCTGCTGTAAAGGAGGAACAGGAGGCAGAAACAAAAGAGGTGGAAGTAAAGGAGGTGGAGAAAACAAAAGAGGAAAAAACAGTTGCACTGAAGAAAAAAGACTGTCAGCCAGCCGTGTTCATTCCTGTAGACAGACTGCCAGAGATCCAGGTATGAAAAGCTTTCCTTTTTATTTTGGTTTACAGTAAGGCTCTAAAAATATACATTTATCCCCAGTGCCATTTTTAATATGAAAAATATCCGATACTGTTACCATCAGAGAATGTAAAGTTTTACAGTCATTAATTAACTAGTTTTAGTTCAGTTGTTTGGCTTCTATAGCCTGAAGACTGCAGCTGTTGTAGAATACATAACTAGACATTGATAGTGTTGATTTTATGTCAAAAATTTAATGAGTCCAAAATAACTGAAGCTTGTGCACAGGATAATTTTATCATGTGTAGCACTGTATGACACTGGCGTATACAATATATTCATGTATAATGACCCATAATTCC
>NC_083470.1:14940000-14980000 GCF_030014155.1 Tachysurus vachellii
GCCATTTCCACTATTCTGCCTGTTCTGTTGATCTTAGCATTTCAGTTTCAGTGCATTTTTGAAGGACGCAATGAGCAGGTACATTATTATTTTTTTCAGTAGAGCTCTGCTTTTAAAACAAAACGTGTCTGTTGTTTCTGTGTGTGCACATTCATGCAAACAGGTAGAGGCTCGTCAGTTCCCAGTCACAGTTCACTTCAACAAGCACACACCACTGGAGGATTACACAGCAGAAGCCTTTCGCAAGACATGCAAGATTCACCGCATGCTGCCACCAGGTCAGACACACACCCACACCCACACACACACACACACACACACACACATACACACAGTATTTGTAATTTCAGTGTGTATTTTCAATAGTTTTACAGTAATTTACAGCATATTTATACCTTTAACTGATGTCCAGTTGTGCCTTTATCTTATGAGATGTTGGCAAAAGCTACAAGTTACATACTTGGTAGATGACAAAGTAAATGTGTGTTTTTGTCAGAAATGAGTGTGCTTTACGTCTCATAACAAAGTGCATGTCGACATCACACATGGACTGACTGCTTCTGTGTTTCGCTGTAGGTGGTATCCTGGTGTTTCTGACAGGCCAGGCAGAGGTGCATTCTGTGTGCAGGAGACTGAGGAAAGCATTTCCATACAGACCCAACAACATGGAGCATACTGGTAGGAATGTGTGCACACACACACACACCTCACACACACAAAAAAAACCTTTGAAAAGCTTCTGTTCTTTTTGTTGGTACAGAAACAGAGGACACATCAGAGGAGCTGAAAAAAATTAAGAAGCAGAAACAGAAGAAATCAGTAGTATGAATTGTTTCCATATTTGTCGTCTTTACTTATTATATCCTCTGCCATGTGACTCACTAGTCTCATTTTCTCTTCTAGTCTCTTCCTCGCATTGATCTGGACAACTACTCGGCGCTACCTGTGGATGACAGGGATGAAGATCGCCAGGCTGGCATTGATGATGATGATGATGACGAATGCTCAGATCTGGATCTAGGCGATCAACCAGAAGACACTGGTCAGATTTTACTCACTGTTTATGATTGTGGGATGTATTCAGATGTTGTGTGATGAAGGACTAAGAAAAGTGTGCAGAAGAAGATGGAAAATGGTAGTCAGCAATAACTTGAAGGTTAGAGGTTAGGTTAGGCAGACGTTTAGGTGTGGTCTTCCTCTTGCAGATTCTGAGAATAACCTGAATGTATGTTTTTATTTTGGCTCTTAGAGGAGAAGGCAGATCCCTCCATTCCTCTGTACGTGCTGCCACTTTACTCCCTGCTGGCACCCGAGCAGCAAGCTAAAGTAATATATTTTCCTCTTATGTTTCTTACCTTATTAACAGAATGTTGCATTTTATGTGGAAACATTTTTCGCATGTATTTTAAACAATCTAAAAGCTAAAAATGGCTGAGGAGTGTGTATAGGTGAAACTATGCTTGTAAAATGGTAAGGATAGTTATAAATTTAAAAAAAAATATAAAGGTAAACAATCATTTAACATAGAAATCACAAAATCTCTTGGGAACCCAGAGCTAAACTACACTGATATGAACCACACCAGAATAACCTCAGCAGTCTCACACCCCAGTGCATTTGCTGTGTTCTCACCTGCCCAAGTGTAATTTAACATGTTGCGAAATGCATAAGGGTTTGATTCAAATGGACTAAATCCTGCTTACGTAAAAGTACTCTTAAAGGACTACCCCTGATTTTTTCATTAAAAAAACAGTTTGGGGTTAAACACTTACTATTATTATTGTTGTTGTTGTTGTTTTTGTGCAGGTGTTTCGTCCACCTCCTCCAGGTGCCCGTTTGTGTGTGGTCGCCACCAATGTGGCTGAGACGTCTCTCACTATTCCAGGAATTAAGTACGTGGTTGACTGTGGTCGGGTGAAGAAGAGATTTTATGACCGAGTGACTGGTGTCTCTACCTTTAAGGTCACCTGGACTTCGCAGGCCTCAGCCAATCAGAGAGCTGGCAGGGCAGGAAGAACAGAGGCAGGACATTGCTATAGGTTGTCTGTCCTTGACTATTATAACATTTGTTTTGAGAAAAGATGATTTATGCTTGCTTGTGTGTAATTATATTTTTTTGTGTGATGTGTGTAGGCTCTACTCATCTGCAGTGTTCAGTGATTTTAGTCAGTTCTCTGAGGCTGAAATCACTCGTCGCCCTGTTGATGACCTTGTTTTGCAAATGAAAGATCTCAACATTCAGAAGGTTAGAGGAAGAGATTACATGGCCATTATGTTTTGTGTAACACTCAAACATGTATGGTAACTACTTAGTGAGTTCCTTCTCACTATTTAAATAGTGTGTGTGTGTCCCATGTGCTTGCAGGTGGTGAATTTTCCGTTCCCTACTCCACCATGTTCAGAAGCACTGGTGTCTGCTGAGCAGCTACTTATCTCTTTGGGTGCTCTAGAGGAACCACCTCGCCAGGGGAGGTTGGTTTCCTTTTTGTTTACTTGTGTGGTTTATACTCACACCAACAACCAGCAACCACAGATGATGTATTTAAAAAAACAACATGACAGTCATTCAGCACATTCCTGAAATGAGAATTCTCCACTCTGCCAGTAGAGGGCAGTAGTTTTGATAATGCAAAAGAAAGGCAGTTTTGCAGTCAGTCTATTAAATAATATAAAAGTTATTATTTAGCAATGTAATCTGTTAGTATAAGTGTAACATAAATAAATCGTAAGTAATGAACAAACAAATGATATGAAATAATAATGTAAAATACTGTCCTGCCTATTGCGTATCAGTATCTGTAGTGACATTATTTTGACCGACTTACTGTCATACTGTAGCCCAGCTGACATTTCCATGCCTCTGTGAATGTGTTTAATATGTTGAGTGTATATGTGAGTAGATACCGTAATAGGTCATATCATAATTAACATTCTTAACGACTGGCTGCAGTATCATTTGTAACCCTGTTCATTTCCTTGTTAGTGAGTGGAACACATACCGTACATACGTCTTAGGTTTCTTAACTATACTTAACTATATGTCTTAAGTTTCTTAAATACGTCAACTATTTTATAATAGTGTTCTGTTGTTTTTACACATTTGGTTGATCTTGATGTTTCCCCATAATGTTTTTGTGTGTGATAAATGCATATTATAGTAGTTATTTAATGATAAATAATCTGGGGATGGTTGATGAAGTGATTGACATCATAAAAGCTCATGGACTTTCTGACAAAGATATAATTTTACTAACCTCAAAAATATCAGTATATTTTCAGTTTGTACTTTTTATTAGCTATTTATACTTGCATTACTTAATTACTAGTTAGCAAATGCTCAGATAGTCATGACTTTTTTCCTGACTATGCTTAAATCAATATACCTATGACAATATTACAACTAACATTTTGCATATGAATTCATAATTCTTTTGTATTTGTATTTGCCCTGTTTACTAGTGCTCTGAATCTCTCTTACAGAATGGTAGACATGAAGCGAGCTAGTTTATCATGTCCTATAACTCCTTTGGGACGTGCCATGGCAGCATTTCCTGTTGCACCACGCTATGCTAAGATGCTTGCACTGGGCCGGCAGCAGGGCTGCATGCCCTATATCATAACAATAGTGGCAGCTATGACTGTTAGAGAAATCTTTGAGGAACTGGACAGGTAAGACTAAAAAGCATTTCATGTTCTGCATGTGAAATGGTTACATGAGTTACATGTTCTAAATTGTTTCATCCTTTTACTGTTTGTTTCTGCCTTTGTCTCAGACCAGCAAGTAATGAGGAGGAGAGCAGTAAGTTGGCTGGAAGAAAAGCACGCTTCAGTCAAATGAGGAGGTTGTGGGCAGGCCAGGGCCAGTCTTTACTGTTGGGGGATCTCATGGTGATGCTGGGTATGCTGCAAATAGTTATACGCTAGCTTACAAACTTAAATATGTCAGTGGTCTATTTTATTATGTGAAATGTAATGACCAATTTAATGGATTTGTGTGTTTGCATATGTTTGCACACGCGCACCTGTGTTTGTGTGTGTGTGTGTGTGTGTGTGTGTGTGTGTGTAGGTGCTGTTGGGGCTTGTGAGTTTGTTGGCTGCACACCAAAATTCTGTGAAGAAAACGGCCTTCGCTACAAAGCTATGTTAGAGATACGGAGACTGCGGGGACAACTCACTAATGCAGGTACAGTGCTCTCCAGAATTATAGCCAACCTTCATAAAAATGAACATGTAATAAGAGTAACACACACAATAAGTGACATTAAAACAGTACCCAGAGTTTTTTTTAACACATTTTGTTCTCTCCAAAAAACATATTTGAAATGATTGTAATTTTGATATTTCTGCCCTTCCCTTGTTTGGGTTGTATGTATGACTCAGCATCTTGTTGTAACCTTTATCTATGATCCAAGTCTAAACCTCCTGACAGAGGCAACCAAATTCTGTGCTGAAACCTCTTGGTACTTTTTGGCAGAATACATGATGACCCCAGTCTCTGTGCAGTAAGACATCCTGAACAACCAGCCAGAAATGGGCCCCAAATTATTAATAAATGACCTCTGTGTTTTACAGTGGGGTATCAGGAGCTTTTCCTTGTTTTCAATCCCCATTTGCCACCATAGGTGCTGTTGTTCTGCATGACAAAGAGTTTAATTGATCATTTCATTTGACCACAAAATATGTCAACAGTGGTTCCAACAACAACTGGGTTTTACATGTGTACCAGCTCATATTTATAACCCAGTTAAACAGAACATATTTAAAGGTAACAACAGAGCACTCTGGGTTTGAATGAATACTTGAAATTAAATAGTGTTCTAAAAAATAACAATAAGAAGCATTTATTTATCATAGTCTGCAGGGCTATAAATTAGTAGTGTGTGATAGGATGATTTTAGATAATAAACTATTAAAATGTCTCAACAATCTGACAGAGATCATGCATTTTCTTCTTAAAATACTGTCATGGCATTTCAAGCTGCTTCATGACCCAGAAATTCCTCGCTAGTTTGGCTTGTGCTCTCCCTGACAGATACACATACATACAAAGCAGGAATAACCAAGAGTGGCCAGCTCTTTCACTCATGTTTCCTTCTCATTCTGCCTGATGATAAAAAAAATAAAACAAAATAAATTCCATACATGGAACTGCTGAATCTTACACAATAGACACAGCATAAATATTGGTCGTTTGGTAAATATGTGCAGGCAGGAAGAACATGTTGAAGAAACATGAGAGATTTGTTTAACCACTAAGAAGGTTCCGAACATAGTGTGTCAAGATCCAGAAAAAACACTGAGCAAACACATGAACAGCACTGCAGCTAGAAAAACACTGAAAAAAGTAAACAAATGGGTTTAATACTTAAATAAGTAAGCTCTGAAAAGACATTACTGGTGCCATGACATTGTACAATATATAAGGGTTTACGCAACTGCTAGAACTAGTTGATCTTTCTCATGACTTGGCAAGAATCTTCTTATGACTTTGCAAAATTCTTTTGACAGCACACTTTCTCAGCTGTGTACAGAAAAGTAATTAAACCTAAACTCTTAAACATTAATCTCTTGTCTAAAAAATGTTAAATGAAATGTCAAACCAGCTTTTAAAACATAAACTCTCACTTGCTTGTCAATCACCTTTCCCTTCACGGCACATTAAAATACCGCAGACGTTAGTAGAGGTGATGTATTTTTTACTTAATTTTTGTTAAATACAATATTAAGTGTTTTGATGTAATAGTTTAAAAATAATTGTTTCTCTTTTTTTGGGAAATGCATTTTATGAAAATTTGTGCACTTCATGGTAATTTGGCTTAATTGGACTTTTACATCATTAGGAAACTTGGTTTCATAAAAACAAAAATAGTCTTAAACCTAACGTGAAAAAATTATTATTTTTTTTTTGCTAGATTGTTTATTCCTAGAATAACATAATTTGCCAGATATATTTATTTTAAAATTCAGTTCTAATAATTTTTTTTTGTTAGAACAAAGATTTATAATGTGTGTGCGTGAGAGAGAGAGAGACAGACAGATAAAGAGCTATGCGTTATGTTTCCCAATGTCAGAAAATAAAATCAAAAGTGTCTCATCTCTCTAGAGTGTGTAGCATAATACTCATAATTGGTAATGGGAACTTATAGTGATACGAAAATAAATAGGAGTAATCTTTTGTGTATGTAACAACACTGATATTTACTGACATAATACAATTCAAATATATTAAGAACTTGAAGGACATTTCTTTCTTGTCTATCATTTATGTATTAATTTATACCCATTAAGATATAAGGCCTATATTATACAGAAGGCCTTTGCTCAAGGCACAAAGCCTGACCTGACAATACAACATAACTATATATCAGCATTTTTTTAATCAGGACTGTGTGCTTGTATATTATTTTCTCCTATACAGTGAATGCTGTGTGTTCTGATGCTGGTGTGTGTGTGGACAGCAAAATGCCTCCTCCAACTGAATCTCAGGTAGCATGCCTGAGGCAGATTGTGTTGGCTGGTTTAGGAGATCATCTGGCCAGGCGAGTACAAGCTGAGGAGCTATTGGATTCAAAGTGGAGAAATGGCTACAAGGTAAACATGCAAACACACACACCTGAAATTTGAAAACTGAAAGTATATACTGTAAGTAACTGGAAGCTAAAAAAAATACTAGACTGAATAAGAAAATGTATTTGTCATTTCAACCATAATTAGTTGGTGCCACCATTACTTAGTGAAATGAAACAATGTTCCCATAGGACCATGATGCTACATAAAGCTACATAATACAACAAGGAACTAGGGAATGAGTACAATCACACAGTTCTACATAATTATACTCAGTCCAAATTAGAGTACCGTTTCCGTTCAGAGATAACATTTTTTATAGTTAATTATAATGTGACTTATGATTGTTTGATAAATGCATTGTTTAACATCTGTGTAGACTCCTCTGCTGGATGAGCCTGTGTTTATTCATCCGTCCTCAGCACTTCACAAAGAACTGCCTGAGTTTGTCGTCTACCAAGAAATTTTTGAAACTACCAAAATGTACATGAGAGGTATGTGTTACCTTCCTACATGAGAGAAATGTTACCTTCTTATTTTTATTATTTTTATTTTAATACTTGAAAGTTGTTTTAAATATCTACACCATGCTCAAGCCCTCAATGTCTAAATTACCCTGATATACAAATACACATGAGGGCACTGTTTTCTCTGACCAGTATTTATTATCCTATAGGTCTAGGGGTCATCAACTGGCAGACAAAATACTGTAGCTGAACTTAATCACTAGATATAAATCTGACTAAAGTGACTCTGGTTTTTTAAACACAAAAATGTATGAACCCTGTATCAGCTCCTCTGTTGCAGACTATCCAGTAAACATGCAGTTATGAGTATGAATCGAAGGCAACTCATTTGAGGGCATGAGATATTATGCAAGATGTGGAGGCTCTCGCAGATAGTTAATTTAGCATTTCTGATTAGATCAGACAACCTGACAATGTTTGTTGAAAACCCATTGACAATGATGATAGATTGTAAAAGTCAAATAGATAAAGAGGTGTGCTTTTACTCTACTGTCTCAAATTCAAAATGGCTCCATCACATGATGAGTGGCTACGCTTCAACAAAACCACTTTGCATTGTCTCTCTTATAGTGAGAAACTAAGGAATTGAAAGTGAATTGAACCTATTAATATTTCATACACTTGATATTATAATGATAAAGATTTCGAGAGGTTTGGGTGTATTGTGCAGTACACCATACTACAGACTAATGCTTTCATGATAAATGTTACTTCTAGGTGTGTGTGCAGTGCAGCCTGATTGGATCCCAAAACTACTTCCCCAGTATTGTCACTTCAGTGGACCGGAACAAAACCCTGCTTCATGGTACTGCACCCTCAGTGGCAATGTGAAGTGTCAACAGAAGAGCACATTTTGTAAGACTACACCTTTCTCTCGCCATTTTCTTAATGCCTGTCTGACCTTCCCTGGAGGTGTTGAATAATGAGGCATGCCATTTTCATCCTAGGTTGTGTGTGAACTGTGTCTGTATCTGTATTTATAGTCAGAGTTGGATGGAAGCTTCCTGCCATTGAGATGGATCATCCCGAAGGCCTTGACCGATACAAACTGTTTGCCAAGTTTCTGCTAGAAGGGCAGGTAAACTTGTTTGTGTGGATCTATGTGTTGTGTGTGTGTGTGTGTGTGTGTGTGTGTGTGTGTGTGTGTGTGTGTGTGTGTGTTAATGATATAGAGAAATTAGTGATTAACTTCTGTCTTGCATACTATAGGTGTGTCCTAAATTGCAGCGATACAGCACATGTTTATTGTCAAGCGCTTCAACCATGCTAAAGACTTGGGCCAAGTAAGAGCACAATTTACATAAATTACTTTTTATCCATAAGTACATAATTGTGGTGCAAATATAAAATGAGTGTGTATGTGTATGTGTATATATAAGGCTGCAGCCTCGAACAGAAAACCTTTTGGGAGCATTGGTGTCAGAAAAAGTGGACAACCGAGATGCCTTACAAGCTGCGTGGAAGAAAAATGAAAAATGTGAGTACTTTCAAACCACAGGCAGTAGCTTGTAGGAAAACGTCAGCCTGGTATATATAAACAGAATCTTTTCTCATGAATTTCTCTTTTGTCTCGAACTAATCTCTCTATTATATAGCAAAAACAAAATAATTACCCTTACCCTGCCAGTACTTAGAGAAATTATATATACTCACTGAACACTGTATTAGGAACATTTGCACATTTATGCAATTATTTAATCAGTCAGCCGTGTGGCAACAGTGCAGTGCATAAAACCTTAAGGTGGATGGGCTATAAACAGTCAGTTAAGAACAGAAAGCTGAGGCTGCAATAGGTCCACGCTCCCCAAAAACTGTCCAGCTGAAGAATGGAACAGCATGGCCTATTTTGGGGGATCTTGATTTCTGCTGAGGAACACAAATGACATGGTCAGCATAAATCTATGAACCCAAACTTTCTTGTCAACAGTTCAGGTTGGCACACTTTTACAAGTGTCACGCGAATGCCACTGTCTTTTGCCACTGGCACTGTTGTTGACCATGTGTATGCCTTCATGGCAATAATTTCTAATAGCTACTTCCAGCATGATAATGCACCAAGTTACAAAGTAAAAGTCATCCCAGCCTGGTTTAACAAAAGAACGAGCTCAGTGTTTTTTCAGTAGGGTTCCAAGTTGCTGGATCCGAGTTTAATAGAATGCATTTGGGATGTAGTGGAAAAGGAGATTCACTGAATGAAAGTTCACTTGAGTTCCCTCCCAGATGATCATGCAATCATGTCAACATGGGCAAGAATATCAAAGGAATGTTGCCACTATTATGCGGAATCCTTGGCAAGAAGATTTGAGGCTGTTTTGAGACAAAGGGTGGCCCAACCCAGTATTAGTCTTGTGTTTCTAATAAAGTGCTCAGTAAGTGTATATTGTTTTATGCAAGCCATATCCAGTCTGCATTAAACATGAAATCTTTTAAAGTTATTCATTATACTATAAATTATTATAATTAGATTTTTTTTTACTTTTATTTGCATATAATGTGTTTGTGTCAGATTTATGACAGACAGTGTGGTTCATAAGTATTTAGACAGTGTCACAGATCTTATGTCCTCTGTACACCACCAGCATGGATTCGAAATAAAGCAACCTTAGATCCCTCGGTTAACTCAGGCAATGGGACAATTTTGAAAGCGTGCTTCATGGCCTGATGTGACCCGTTTCCTTGTTAATTTATGACAAATTTCAGGAGGAAAAAAAGGATTAGAGTTGATTCTAAGTGTTTATCTCACAGCATAATTTATTGTATATGCTGTAGCCAAATAAACAATTTTGGTATATTTGGTAATGCGCAGATGAGTTCAGCAACCCCAAAGATTCTGGAAGACGACAGAAAACAAGTGGGATTCACAGAATTCTTTTCGTGAGATGGATTTTCAGATGGATGAAACCAAGATTAACGTGGTTAACGTGATTTTACAGTTAAATCTAGATTAATTCTTAGTTAATTTATACTTAATATTACTTGCATATAATTTTACGATTGTGGATTGTACACTTAACCCTTAGTTGAAGTGTAATCAAATTGAAATTTATCTATACAGGGTTTTCAAAAATTGTGTAATGTAAGCCAGATGGGCTCTAGTATACTGTGACCAGGAGTGTATAAGCATAATTGTACCTGCTCTCTGGGTAGGTATTGTGTTGCAAGTAGCTTTTTTTCAGATTGTGTTCACCTGCTCTGTTGAGTAGCATGAGCAGCAGTTTGGAAAAAGATGGCTGGCAAAACATTTCAGAGGAAGTGATTGTCACCATGCTTTCCATGTGAAAGCTGTCATGTGATTAATAAGAACTAGCTAATGAGCGAAACTGGATGAAAATTTAGATGCCTGAATGTGTGTGAATGCTTTTTTTTTTTTTTTCCCCTAACAGTTCTCCTGTCTGCATACTGTCAATGGGTTCCAGAGTCTCTTCATGAAGAAGTCACCAAGAACTGGCCTCCTGTCTGACACACTCTGCCTTATCACCCATCAGTGGAAACACTAACACTGCCCCTTTAAAAATTTTAAGAGCTGGCCTTGCGGGATCCACACCTGCATAAGCACATATCTCAAGGCTGCAGAAGGTTTTCTATTGTCTCTGCAGAGATTAATGGACATTTTTACCAGCTTTCTATATTTATTCATGAGCTCACTCTGGGCTTATGGTGGATAAAATCTGTGGGAACATGGACCTTCTGTTCATATATTTAATCCTGAACTGAAAAGAATGACCATTGAAAGTATGAATGTGTTTAAGGTATATTGCATTTGGAAATGTAGTCATTAAGAGACAAAAACGAAAGAGTTTGTGTGGTTCAAAAGTTTTACTAGTTGTGAAACTTCTAAATACTATATATATATACGTATATATATATATATATATATATATATATATATATATATATATATATATATATTCAAAAGTTTTATACCTTTAAATACCTTAAAAAAAATCAGTTCAATTTAAAAAGTAATGTTAGTTCTAATCCAAAGTAATTGGTTCGTGAAGTGATAATTGGTACGTACTTGGTTAAAGTGGCACATTATTTCATTTTAAATAAAATAATTGTAGTGTTTTCACTATATTAGTTGCCACTTAGTAGAGACATGAGTTTTAAGGAAATTGCCATAATCCATATGTTTTAGGCATTTTCAATGCTGCCTAACATTTGATTCTAAAAGATTACTTTCAGGACTGAATTGGTGTTAAATAAATAATGAAAATAATATTCTTTTGATTGTATGATTTCTGGAGTATGATAAAAGTGTTGAGTAAAGATTCTTGGTAGAAGTCATAATACCTGGAACAATGTTAAACTTGTTTGGTGAGTTTCAACATCAACCTCTCCCTAGACCCCCCTGTTGTTACTTTATACTAACAGACATGATTTACTGTCATGGTTAAATGATCATTATTCACTATTTAAAAATAATGTAGGACTATTCTTTTTGATTGACATGATTATATAACTGCAATTATGCACAATGTGGATTAAAAAATGTTCATTTTCTGAAGATGAAGTCTCAACCTTTTGTCAACTGGCTTTTAGTTTAAATGATTATTTATTGGCAGAACAGCATCATTAACTCACATTTCAGTAACAGAATTAAAATATTATCCAAATTCATCAGCATGTACTAATACTGTATGAACACAATATACTGAGTAAAAATGACAACATACTCAAAAATGAGTATTTGATAAATAATTTCTAATCAGGTCTACGTTGTTCTCATGGATTCGACGTGTACGATAACCCATTAGTTCCTCAGGAGCTCTCGGTTGCACTATTATAAAATAGTTGTAGAAAGGACATTATTTACATTTACACTATTTACTGTAGAGTATCACCCAAATGAGGATGGGTTCCCTTCTGAGCCTGATTCCTCTCAACGTTTCTTCATCATATCAATTCAGGGAGTTTTTCCTTGCCTCCATCACCTCCAGCTTGCTCTTTAGGGATAGTTTTCTTCTTATTATATATCTATTTCTTTTTCTCTCCCAGGACTTTAAAAATCATCAATCTGAATCCTATGGTAAAATTCTAAGTGTTAAACCTAAGATGCAGTACCTTATCTGCTCAATTTCGGGGTTGCCACAGCAAACAGATTGTCTGCTCCACATATCTGATTTAGTGCAGAATTTGCAAAGGAATTCTCTTCCCGATAAAACCCTCCCATTTTATCCGGGCTTAAAACCAGCACTGAAATTTAACCCCACAGTGGTTGAGTCGGATCCCTGCCTGGGAATTGCACCACAGATGAACATAAAATCCATCAGTCATTTCAGTGGCCTTTATTAGATCCCTTAACGTATTTTTCTCTACTTCTTGTATTTTAAAATGCAGTTTACCTAAATTGTCCATCCCAGTTTACCTGGATTCACCCTACTACTGTACTGCACAGGTTGCCACCCTGAACCTGGAGTACATTTATGGCATTTGGCAGAGTACCCGAGTACTGTCATGCACATTGTTTTCTGTCATGCACATTTCAGTGTTTCCTGCTCCCATCTCACCTGATTAAACTAATCAGCTAAATAACAGTTGTTCTAAGCAGTATACAATGTACAGGACATGGGAACTCAAGGACCAGGATTGGCAACCTGTGCTGTACTAGATGAAGGAAGTATGCTACTATGCACTGTGTAGTGTGAATGACAATTAAGGAGAGGTAAACTATTTCTATACTAAATAGTGTGACACCAATAGTGGAGTAATACTCTTTAGTAAGGTACTATGAGGTAACTTTACCTGACTGATGCTATTGAGTCCTGAGTCCTACTTATTGGGAACTTAACTACAGTATTAGTTATGACATGTAAAAATTCATAAAACTCCCATTTGTCATGATTTTAATTTTTTACTTTGAAGAGATTTTTGATGTACTTGGTGGCCTTTTGTTTGGCCTCTAGGAAACATGCATATGGCATCCATTTATGATATGGCAAAAACAAACATGATCAAGCACTTTTTTCTTGAAGAAAACTTCAATTTTCTTCACTTCAAGTCAAGATTATTACATTTGTTCAATAAAATTAATAATCCTGAATAAACTGCTCAAACTGGTGGACCATCTTTGCCAGCTAAGTTAATTTCCAGCTTCCTGGACTTGACTACTTGACTAACCTGCAAAATGTTTCTCATGACCCTACAATTCTTACAACTCTCCCCACTCTCCAAGACCTGTACTTCTCCAGAGGGAGCAAAAGGGCAAAGAAAATCACTCTGGACCTCTCACATCCAGCACACTTACTCTTTGAACTGTTGCCATCTGGCCGACGCTACAGAGCCCTGAACACCAAAACGACCAGATATAGGAACAGTTTCTTCCCTCAGGCAATCCATCTGATGAACACTTAACATACATCTGATGAACACCTAACATACACAGAACAAACCCTATTCTTACATTGTCTACAAGTACTCATTTATATTTTCATTTGCACATCTATATTTGAATTTGCACATCTTTACTTCAATTTGCACATTTATATTTCAATTTGCACATACAACTGTCTATTATTTGTGTTCACTTCTTACCATTGCCTATATGTTTACACTGTGGAGCTCCTGCACTAGAAAAAAATCCTCATATGTGAAAACATACTTGGCAATAAACACCTTTCTGATTCTGATCTGTTATTTGTTTTCTAAAAAAAAATAACGTGTCTGTGTTGTAGCATTTGTGCTGAAACCAGAAGTATCGTAAAAACTATTGCCTTTGTACAAGTACTTCTACTCGTTTGACCAGCTCAGTTAGGTGGTCAAACCAAGTTGAAATTTTCAGCAAATGATCTATGTAATAAAGATTCATTTGGAGGTCTGCAGTAAAATGCAATGTACAAGGCCCTAAACCTGCCCTATTGCTTCTACACAACTGTGGCACATTTTTCTCACCAGAATTCAAAGAATCCATTTCTTATCCTGATTAAAGTCTAGAAAGGTGTGAGAAAGACTTAAGTGTTGCTAATGTACACATACATACAAGTGCATTCTTCACATATACTTGAACATTCATGTTGTGAAGCTTCAGACATAGATCGGTGCTCTGTTCAATACTCATGCAGTGCATTTTTTATTGATTTAAGGTTAAAAAAAATAAAGCTGCGATAGTTGTGCAGGGGGAAAAAGGCACGGGTTCCCACCTTCCCCTGAGGGAAAAAGAGAGAGAGAGAGAGAGAGAGAGAGAGAGAGAGAGAGAGAGAGAGAGAGAGTGGGGGAGGGGACGCGCTCTCTCTGTTTCAGTTCAATTGAACTCTATCATGCAGATGTGTGTGGAAGAGAGAGGACACACCCAGTCAAACATGCCTGGCTGAGGCGAGTCCAGTGGCGGAGGGAGGGGAAGAGAGTGAAGGGGGCAGATTGGCCTTAAGCCAGCGAGTAGAAACGAAGGCGTGTCTGACGGAAAAATAAAAAAAAGTGAAAAAGTTGAAGCACAGTCACACCTGACAGCTCACGTATCGCCACGCGTTAAAGACCGGAGGAAGAAGAAAGTTCACACTTTCTAAGAACTCAACAAGTCAAAGTTTAAAAAGAGAAAGATTAAAAAGAGCAAAGGGCAGAATGAGAGACTCAGCCAAAAGAGGAAGCGGGGAGCAGAAGGGTAAGAAGAAGCGGGTTTAATGTCCCTGTTTCTTTCATTTCTATTCGTTTCTTTCTCTTTCGTAATGAAAACTTTTTCATTCCCCCCCCCCCCCCCCCAATTTCTCCTCCCTATTCCTGGTGCTGTTTGTGAGAAGTAAAAGTGGTTGTGTGGACAAACAGATAAGATTGAAAGCTGTGCAGAAATCCGTGCCTTCTTTAATACACAAAACTCTCTTTGTGTTAATGGGAGCCAAGCAGAATGGAGCTGACTGCTGAACATCTACATCTGTCTGGATCCAAACGCTCGTCTGCTCCAGAATGAACAAGTTACACAGTTCCATTTCATGGCTTTTCTTTTGCTTTCAGCACACATCTGCAGAGCTGCAGAGCTTTATCCCCCATTTTGGAGTTCTTCTGCCTTGCACATTTTCCCTGCTTTAACACACCCACTGGGACATGGAGTGGCAAAGTTTACATGATTTATTAATGTTACAGGACAACAGTGCAATTTACAGAATAGCTCATTTGTTCATTTTGCAAAGTGAATGTCTAGACATTATAATATAATATAGTGTCCACATACTTTATTTAGTTTTACTTTATTTAGTGTTTGCAAGGCTTTTATTGCACCATCAATGCGGCCAACTCATTTAATCTCATTAAGCTTATTAATTATCTGGTTAGTTAGCTTACTTTGGTTTAAAACAACAAAAATGTGCACAGGAAATCCAGAGCATTGGTTAGTCATCACTGCTGTAGAGATAATAAAAGTTTCTGTTATGGAGCAATGGATTCATCTCGTCGTAATTTATTAAGGATTTTTTTGTTTCATGAGGTGACTGTCACTGTAATAAACCTGCCTTCAACATGAAACTTTTACTACTACCTTTGTGGAGATCATACTGGCATGGAGCCAAAATGTTTTACACATTCAGATGCGTAGCTGTGTTACAAAATGTACTACAGAGTATTGTAGAGAATGCCGCATGTTTCTGTGTTCTGTACATTTTAATTATTCTCCCATTCTTGGACCAGTTTCAACATGGCAATCCCAGGCCTATAAAAAACACCAGGGGTTAATTTCTCCTCCACAAGCAAGCTTAGATGCCCCAGGTGTCTATGAATTCAAAGTGACAGTTTCTTCTTTCCTTTAGGCAGATTTGTTGATGGGCAAGCTTACACAAAATCAGGCTGGGTCTTGTGTTTTTTAAGAGTTTTCAAATATGTTAAGATAAAGTTTAAAGCAGAGACTCACAGGTATGTCACGGGGCTTGCAATTCCACAAAGAGTTTTTATAGTACTTTGCACCAAACTTACATTTGTGTGACATATTTCTAAATGGGTTTGGTTGCAGGTGCATATATAATATATAATTCTGTAGTTATTAACTAATAATGTGCTCAGTTCACTACTAGTAGAAATATTTTTAGAGGCATTTATTAAATGACAATAACTCACAGATATTGCCATGTAATGAAAAACCTATATGTATATTGCCATCTAATGAATTTATTGTTTATTTAATAATAAATCAATAAATTTATTTATTTATTGTAATCTATTTTTTTTTATAATAAAATAAGTACATATTCTGCTGTTAGGGAGGTGTCTTCGCTTTACCTGGCCTTATAGCTGTTATGAATGTTTTCCTGTCCCTTTCCCATAATTTTGTTGCAGAATTTTATAACACCATGTTTTCATCTGTCCTTTCAGGAAGGTTGTCCTTTAGTGTGATTTAGTGTAGATGGGGACTTGCCTGTATAGTAGACAGAGAGTCCATTGGACCAGTCCATCCTTTGACAGGGAGGTTTCTAGATTTGCCAGGGAGAGCCGAAGTTGATATGGCACAACACTTCTGTCTGCAGATGCCACTGTGTTACTGGTATATGCATTGTTCCAACAGTGTGTTCACTGCACCATTGTGCAGACCCCAGTATGTGAGACTGTCAGGCAGACTAAAAAAAGTGGGGTGTTGTATCGAGAAGTTGTTTTACAAGGCATTGTGAGCTTGCCAACCTTGTGTTGCCTTAGTACTTGATTTGTACAACTGTCACTACAACATCAACTATGCAGACAAATGTGTCAATGTCTCCAAAGGCTAAATGGTTTGAGAATGAGATAAGCAGTCTCAGGTAGAGCTATTTGATGTTGTTCTGATTTTACACTTTGGAACTACATAGTCCCTGTGCCTCTGTGATATCCAAGCTGGTGAGGGACAAGCCTATAGTATCGATCTCGCTTTATTGGGGCAGCTCTCAAAGCAGTTCTGTAAGTCTATTAGTTCCAGCACACTCAAGGGAGCTACCTATGCAGATGCAGACAGCAGTCTTAACATCCTCAATGGGTGAAGGCATTGTAAATAAAAACCTGCCTGAATTTGTGTGGCGAGCACAATGACATCAGCAACATGTTGGGGCAACAGCATGGCTAACATTCTCAATGAATCAAGCTTCAAACTGAATTGTAGGGGAGATACAAGAGATGAGATAGTGGTGAACAGACATCGTATAACAAGGCATGACTAATAGGCCTGCAAGTTGCTAGATGTGGAAAAAACCTCTGAGCGCTAAGGGAAGCTGCACCTAGAGAGGAACTGAGAAGAGTGCCGTACTTAACAATAGAATAGTCTGTAGCAAACTAAGGGACAGATATAACAAGTCTAGCAAGCTAACCCAGGATGAACTCAGCTCAAGCAAGTAGCCTTAATTTTCTGATCAGACTCCAGACCGTATAATACACTCACTATATGAAGATATTGCAGATGATAGAAGTCTGTTACCAGCATTGAAGGACAGGGTACCTGTACCTCTGACATAATTTTTATCATACCTAGCTCACAGACATACATGAGATGGAAGGGAAATTGTGGCTGCATGACAATGTTATTTAATATCAAACACTATTTCATACGGTCACTTTGACTATTATAGAGGCCTCTACATGCATGTATATACTGTACAAGGTATCCAGATGATTCTCACTGGTGGTTAGGAAAGGTGAAGTAGATCTTGAAATCTTCAGGGAAAATGAAATGTATTTTATTATTCATTATATTTCCTTCTTATTTTTCTCAGATTTTTCTGAGATGTCTTGGTTGAAACATTTAATGAAACATTTGTTTCATTATAATGTATATGGGTCATTTAGAAACCTTGGTTCCTCTCTTCTGAGACGTGTGGTTGGAGGGAAAGAGTATTGGATGATAACAGTGCTATACCCATCCACAATTAAATGTGAATTCTGGTGTGACTTTTCTCATTAAAGCTGCATTGCCACTCAGCAAATATGTATCCGTATATGTGTCAGATATATATGTGTTCCAGCGGGTTGAATTCCAATTCCAATTGGATTCACACACAACAATTAAAAAAATTATAATGAAATAAATGAAATGAATATAAGAATATAGCCCATATGTGACAAGTGTAGTCATGTTCATCATTTTATTTTACAGATAGCTCTACTTCAGCCAATGGAAAACGATCTGGAGGATCGAAAGGGAAAGAAGATGATAGCTCATATACTGTGAAGATCCAAGGGGCAGGAGTGGATCCTTTTGAGCTAACGGTGAGACTTATCAAGAAAAAGTGTGATATTCTGAGACAAACAAGATATTTGATCATTCTTATTAATCATTATTTTCATTTTCATCTATGGTTCTATTACAATACCTAAATACCCAAATCTCAGCTTAGATGCTATTAAATACATTTTTAACTGTTCTAGAAAATCACTTGATAATTTGACATTAAAATATATTGAAATACACTTTAATTTTTTGTTGCTTTTTATATTGTATTGGGATAGCACATATTTCAACCGTTACTAAAACTGTTACTAATACTGTTTACTTGCTTTCTGTGATTTGTTTACTGGATGTGTATCAGAGAACACTAATCTTGTTTCACAGATGTTTACAAATTTATTACCACTAAAAGAAGGCCCTTGTGAAATTTGACACACTATTGCGTGATTGTTGGTGCAGGTTCCTAGGTTCTGTCTGGTCCAAGATACATTAATGACAATTCTGAATAGAGAAGAAGTGGCCCCTCGAACATCTCTTGCTCTCTCCATGTCTGGTGCAAACCTTGACCCCTTTGCGGAGCTCCAGAATGTCAAAGGTTTCAAGACAGGAGTCACGCTCAGATTAATGGAAGGCAAGTAAAAAGTATCCGCATGACACATGTTGGATTATTATTCTGCTGTGAACCATATTCAGTGAAAGTGTCTGTGTTTGGGTTAACTCTCACACTAATGCTGAAACAGTTCTGAAATAGTTTTTTGGGTTTGGATTTTGTTTCTTTGTTGTTTTAATGCTGAATAAAAAAAGTTATTTTGCCACACAGGTTTGCCGCTTTACTCTGGTATGTTGCTTTCAAAGAGCTGAATTAAACACCTGGACATTTATGCAGGTTGAATAACTGCATATTATGAAGATCTTGACCTGTAGCTGCATGATTTTACGCATTGTGCTGCGTAAAATCATGCAGTTACAGTTCAAGATCTTTAGTTAATGTCTCATTAAACATCAGAAATGGGAAAAATGTGATCTCTGTGACTCTAACCTTGGAATGGTGGTTGGTGCCAGATGGGCTGGGCTGTGTATTTTAGAAACAACTGATCTCGTGGGAATTTTTTTTTTTTTTTTTTTTTTTACAAATAATGGTGTGTAATTGTACAGTTGAACTGTGCAAGAAATAAAACACAAAACTTCCAGGGAACAAAACCTTATTCAGAGAGATCAAAGCAGAATGACCATGAGAAGAATCTGTTGAAGACTGTTTTTTCCCCCTAATCTTTAACTGTCCAGTTTTGGTGAGCCTGTGTGCATGAGAGCCTCAGACTCCTATTCTTGCCTGGCAGAAGTGGAAACTGATGTGGCCTTCTGCTGTTGTAGCCCTTCCATCTTAAGGTTTCTGTATACTCGAACCAGCCTATCTGGTACCTTCACCAAGTCAGAGATCACACTTATTTCATTCTGATGTTTGTGAACATTAAATAAAGCTCTGTATCTGCTTGATTTTTTTGCATTGCACTGCTGTCACATGATCGGCAAATTAGATAACTACATGAATATGCAGGTGTGTTCCTAATAAATTGGACAGTAAGTGTACAGCATATCTGTGATACATAATATGTCTTAATATGTCCTCAGTGCAGTTCACAAATCATGTTTTTAGCCATCTGTGACTGCATGTAAATGACTGAATTCTAATGAATAGTAACCACACCTACATCCATATAACAACCAGTGCTCATTAAGGTGTCATTAAAGTGTGTGTAACTGTTACAGCTTGATGGTGCTTGTCCTCACCTAACCTTTCACATCTGCTTTTTTGTGTGTGTGCCTGTGTGTTACAGAGCCATACACTCCCCGGTCAGCTCAAGCTCATCTGGCTCGTGTTCAGGAGCTGCTGTGCACTTTTAGTCCACAGGATACCTTGATAGAGGGCAGATCTCCAAGTGTGCTAAACGTGTTCACACACACAGCTGGTATGCAGGGAAAGGCTTAAGATAAGACAAGATTATCCTTTATTTGTCCCAAAGTGGGGAGATTTGCGTAGTTATAAAAGTGATGGCAGTGGGCAAACACCTTAACCGCTAGGCTACCTCATCCCTTAACCCTACCTGACTGTATAGAAAGGGCATTATTTATAATCACACTGCAGTTCCTCTCAATGTTTCTTGCTCATATCAGCTCAGGAAATTTTATCGTTGCCACCTTTGCCTCAAGCTTGCTCATTAAAGATAAATATCAATTTAATTTTAAACTTTGCGATTTTTATTCAAAAAATTTCTTGGAAGCTGCTTTAAGACAATGTCCAATAGAAATAAAATTGAATTGATTATTAAGTCAGATAGTGAATTATGCTATGCATAACAGTCATTTACAAGTTCTTCACATAACACCAACTCTGTCTTCACTCTTGTCTGCTCTCCTGCATTCTTCAGATTCTACTTCTATTAGTCAGCCCTCAAAGAGCAAAAGAGCTAATAATAAGACTGAGCAGACAAATGAAACTCCTTCTCCTCCTGATTACATCCTACCTGGGGCTACAGAGCGCCCCCCTCTGGCCACCTTACTGCCTACCAGCACATACCCTGAGGTACACAGAACTCTCTCTCACACTGTCTCTCTCTCTCTCTCTCTCTCTCTCTCTCTCTCTCTCTTACACACACACACGTTTACACAGTAGGTTTGAGAATGAAGTGAAGTGATGTATGTTAAACAGAGAACAATTATATTAATTTCCTTCATTATAGGTTCCCAGTTGCCTGCTGGATTTGTCACTTAGCTCTTGGAACCCCCCTCCTGGCTCCAGGAAACTGCAGGGTGACTATCTGTACATTAGTGTTGAAACATTGGAGGGCAAGCACTATGACATTACATCATCTCCTCGAGGGTTTTACGTGAACAGGTGAGGACATGGTTACCCCTAACTTAAACTAAGCCAGTTGTGCTCCCTCTCACTGTTTGTCTATTTGATTTCAGGTCTACTGAGCATGCTTTTGACCCACGTCCTGCCTCATCCACTCTAGTGTGTCACTGCCTGACTGACCTGCTGTCTCATCTCAGTCAACAGTTTAAGCATAACTTTAATACACTCCGACACAGGTAACCTATAACTGTAGACAATGCATAGGCCTATTCATGACTTAGCAATTGATGCCCCTTTTGCCACCTGTTCTATATTATACCTATATTATACTTAGGATTTATTTAAAATACTGTACCTACAGACCAGCTATAGTTATATATATATATATATATATATATATATATATATATATATATATATATATATATATATATATTTAAAACTGATTTCCTGATTGTGCGACCTATTTTCATGTCCAGCACAAATGTTTCAGCAAAACACCCCCACAAAATGATGCTTACCCCCATATGTCACAGCTGTCAATAACATTACAGAAGCTTGTAAAAGTAATTATGTGAATTTCTGGAATTTTCCAGACTTTTATAGTCAGTCAACTTGGTATATGTAAAGATTTGGCCTAATAGAACTTTGATATAGTAAATTAAGGCCAAAATAAATCTGTCTCTATTTTAGAGACCAAAATAAATCTGCTTTTGTGAACTTCTTTCTGAAGTTCCGAAATTTACATTAAGCACAACACAACTGGAGCTGGCACAGTCTCTATATGTGTGTGGAGAGGAATTAGCATAGCTGCTGTTTATAATTTTAGCAAGCTCTAGATGATAATGTGCGTTTGATCAGATGTACTGGAGCACTATGATCTGTATTGTGTGTGTATGCCTCCCTAAGTGTGTATGTGTGTCTTTCCATATCAGGCCTTCTCTGTCAACAGAAGAGTCTATGTCCACCCCTTACCACACTATGAGCTGGTTGGGGGGTTCAGCACTCTATTCTCACAAAACCAACCATGGCTGTAGACTGGGTTTAGAGGGCCTTAATAATCAGGTATTCTTTTTCTTTTACCTTCTTATTTCCAAAATGTATGATTGCTCTATGCATCAAATTCAGTTATCTATACTTGTTTCTCTCTGTGTGTGTACAGGCTCCAGACTGGAATGAAGAAATACAGACAGCTAGAGATCTACCACAGACCACCTTAGAAGAGAGACTCCAAAGAGAAAAAGCCCTACTACAGGTCCACACCTTTAAAAACCAGTGCACACACAAAGAACTCAGCACATATAACCATACACTATATTCAACCTCCCTGTCTAACATCTTGCCTTTATTTCAATACAGGTAAATAGTGCCTTTGCATGGGCCGCAGCCCAAGCTGCCGAAAAAGTGATTGATGGCTTTGTTGATCCAATTAATGGTTCTAATGAAGCCCCAGCATTCCTGTGGGGCGGTCTTTTTATGAGCACTGGTGGGCCTGGAGAAGACGGGTTGGGTGGCGATCGAGGTCGAAGGGCAGCACAGAGACTTGAACTACAAGCTATTCAGGCTTACAGTGATTTAGAGGGAGATCTACAAGCTCTTCACACTCTCCCGACTGCTCTAACAGATTACAGAGGCCTTCGTCTTTGTGTCCAAGGTCTGGCACCTGGCCTCCAGGCCCAGGATCAATCTGGGGTCTCTCCTGGCCTCTTGTATAGCCTCAGTACTGGGCCTTTAGAGAACCCAGCCCGTAGGAAGCTTTTGCAGCTGCTAGCTCAGTCAGCCAAGGCCCTTGGCTTGCAGAGGTATGCAGTAGTGGGCCCCAGTGGCTATCAGGCTGCCCTGTTCACCTCTATGGATGCTCAGGGACTTTTGGGAGCAGATTGCCGTTATTACATCCTTGATGTATACCGTACAGCTCCGGTTGATGCCAACTTCTGCTTGGCCGAAGGGGTAGAAGAGGCGAAAGACGGCAATGTTCCCAGGCGTTTCCCTCATGGGCTATGTCGCCTACGTCCAGAGCTAGTCAAGGCTTTCGTGCAGCACAAGTAAGCATTGATCGATATTGTGTTTGTGTTAAGTGTAGGTAAAACTCATTTTATGAATTTTTGTTGTTCTATCTTCTAGGCTTGTCATGAATTCTGTTTCCTTATAAGTTTTATTGTTATTATTATGCCTATTGTCTCTGGTTACTTCAGGCATACTGAGTTTACAAAGCGTGTGAGAGAAAAGATGCAGGAGAGTGAAGGCACAGAGGATTGTGGACAATCAGGTAAGAAAGCATACTTGGGTTTAAAATTTGTTGTACAGAAAATCGGTACTAGGACAACTATTACTACTATTGATAAAAATTGTAATATTTTAATCTTCCCAGCTTATTCTCAGTTCTGACATGGATTTGTATTGAATAATTTTGTGAATTACAGGTGATTCTCGAGGCACAGAAGCAGTGAGAGCAGCCTGCAAAGATGTCGGCTCTATCAGTGACATTATCTTTGAGATGCGTTTTAACCCTTCTGTCTTCTCTCCAGGCAAGTATATCATTCCACAACAAAACCACTTTCTTACACATCAAATAGGCACCAAACGATTTTTGTCTCTGCAGGTGTCCAGTTTCCCAAGTCTGAGGGTGCTGCTGTGGCCTTACAGGAGAGATTATTAAAAGAGGCTGCTGCATTCATCATCAATGATCAAATACCAGCATTTGTGAGTGTCATGATGTTTCACATTACTTTTGCTCATCTTTAGTGTGGCTGCAGATGTTCGTTCTAACCAGGCATCCTAGCAGACAACATAAGACACTTTTGCTCAGCAGTTGGTATGTTGCACTGATCTGTGCTTATTATTGAATATTAATACTATTGTTTGTGCTGATGGGTAGATTAACGACTGTCTGCACTACAATGAGATGCCCATAGATGGAGCTACACTACGACAAGCCCTGCATCAGAAAGGCATAAACCTCCGTTATTTGGGTCTGTTGATATCCGCCATCAATCAGTCAAGTAACAAGGAGCAACTAAGGCATATTACTGTAAGAAACTGTTACTGTCAATGCTTGTAGAATTTAAAAAAAAAATCTCATTTTGGTCTAATAAATATTTCCTATATTACATAGCTTTTTTGCATTCCTTTTTTGTTCCTGTCTACCAGAGACTGGTTTTCGGGGAGATTGTAGTACGCTGTGCTCGAAGGATCTTCAATGGCTATATACAGGTATTGCATTATTTCTTAACTTACATATACACCACATATTCATTTCAATGTGCTATGCTTTAAAGTTGTAACTTACTGTCCTCAAATTTTTAAGGGCGTGGAATTGTCTAACCTGTCAGCGGCTGCAAGTCACTTTTTATGCTGCTTACTGGTGCCTCACTTTAGTCCTGCCTCAAATAGTGAGGAGTCTAAAAAACGCTCCAGGAGGCGTGGAAATAAAGGTGGAGGAAGCACTGATAATACTGCATGGAGCTTGCTCAGTGGAAATGAGCTGTGGACCCACATATGCCAAGATGCTTTAGAGACCTATGGTGTTAAACAGGCACTTGGGTGAGCTATTTTTTTTCTTTTCATTTTCTTATGTTACACATGTATTCTGATATATCTCTAGCGCTCCTTTACAAAGACATGAAATGCCTGCAGGTCAAATATAGACCAGTTGGTTGAGCAGTATGGGCTTCAGAAACTATCATTATTACGAGAGATCTGCTTGAAGACTGGCATACAGGTACAAACCTAAATCATATACAAGTATACTAGCCTCAAGATTTTCAGGTTTCAAGAAATTCCCAATTTATAGAGTCAAAGTCAATTCAAGAGCTTGTTTTTGGCTTAGTTATTTTAGTTTTATCATTAACGTTATATACTATCATAAACACCATTGATATACATCACATGTACAAATATTTTAGTGTAAATACAATACATCCATGTGCCCCTGGTAAAACTGCAGTATAAATATATTTATCAGATTTTCAAACCAAATGAACCATCCAAACACATTTGCCCAGTACCCCACTAGCACTTCCTAATACTTACCGCTTTGGCCTGATCAAAGTGCCCCTGTTCACTTTTCTCATTCCAAATGAACTATATGATATGTTAGAGTCATTTGAAAAATCTAATTATAATAATAATTTTAAAAAAAGACACGGAGCTAAATAACATTTGCTTTTATTTTATTTTGTCACATAACTCCCTATGTCATCCAAATGTTATTGAATTCCTTGCTCAACAAATATAGAAAATAATTCGACTAGTAGCTTAATGTCATGTTTTTGTGTTTGCATACAATAGCTCCGTCTTAGAGATTATATCCTGGACAACCGTACCAAAGCCCCAATTTCTCCAGATGATGTGCTAAACCTTCTGCCTGTGGTCAAACACATCAACATGCCAATAACTGATGCAATGCGGTCATTCTGTGCAGCCCAAAGTAGCCTTCAGAAAGGTTTGCATTTAACAAGATTTTCTATGTAGTGTAATAGTAAAATTATTCATGTTGTTAAAAGCATTTCTTTTGCAGGGTTGCTAGAGCAGGCATATGAGCAGTTGAAAGAGGCAGCGTACTTGTTTGGTCGTGTCTGTGACAGTTTACACCCTGAGGCCTGCAACTGTCTCACTTTACTGGCTAAAATGGCTTATGTTCAGGGCCACCCTGCTGAGGTAGACATTTATTATTGGCTCTATATCATTGGCATATTTTCCAGCTTGAAGTAACAATAAATTACTTAATTAACATAGTTTCTTACTTACTTTTAACAATCTTTATTAATCTATTGTAAGGCTCGCAGTGTACAAATGAGGGTGGTTGTCATCAGTGAGAGAGTGCTGGGCTTCGACCACCCAAATACCATTCAACAATATGTAAGTTATTTTAAAATGTAAAGAAAAAGCATTGTGCATTCTCTCTCTCTATCTACTGTGTGTGTATGTATGTATATATATATATATATATATATATATATATATATATATATATATATATATATGCGATATGAAAATCTATGAAAAGTTAGAAAAGACCCATTTTTGATGTCTCTTTAGGCTTTGTTGGCAGTGTACTTGTTTGCTGGAGGAGAGACTGCTTTGGCCTTGAGGTGTCTGTATCGAGCTAAATTGCTTATGGTAACAGTACATGGGGAGGATCATCCATATACAGCAGTATTGGACGTGAGGATATAAGCATTTACTTTAATACCATAACACTCCTGTCTATCCATCATGTCACCATCATTTTTAAACCATTTAACACCATTGATCTCTCTTTCAGAGTTCTTTGGGATTAATGCTCCAGGGGGATCAGTCCCTGCAGTACCTACAGAGTGCACTGAGACTCAATACTTCTTTCCGAGGTGCCATGGACCTTTCAACTGCCCTGAAGTAAGATAAACGATGTACTAACACAACTATACATTTATGATCAGCAGTGACTCAGATTGTCAAGTTGTAAATGTTTCTTTACAGTCACCACCTCTTGGCTCAGAGGATGTGTGTAGCAGGAGATTACAGAGGAGCCATGGCTCAAGAGAAGGAAGCACACAACGTGTTCGAGAAGCAGGTAAGATGCTACGGTTTTCAGCAACTTTGGCTTCAAACTGGATTTAAGTTGTATGGAACCAATGCAGGAACACATTTGTGAACATTTTTATTCACAGCAAAAGTGTGCATAAGAAGTTTATTTAAATTTACTGTTTGTTATGTATCTAGTATGGTGACAATCATCCGCAGACTAAATGCAGTTCTGACTTCTTGAAAGCCGTCACCCAGCATGCAGTGCGTGTGGAACGGTCCATACGACAGGCGGGGGCCGAGCTCACAGACCTAAGCACTCCTGAGGTATGAGCATGATCACATAATAATGCACTTATAATGCCGATTTATTTCAGTGCTTTTTAATGAACTACTCTCTTTATTCAGAATCTGGTTCCCTCTTTCGAAACTACTTTGGAGCAGTTAGCGCTTGTAAATGGTATCCTGAAGACTTCATACAGGTAAAGTGGACTTTAATGACCTAATGTGAATGGCTGTTACATAGCACAGGGCTGTTACATAGCACAGGTTGGGCTGTACTTAACTTCCTGTTATTTTTCCAGCATGAGGCTTATGGAATTCAAAGAGAAACTGAAAGAGAGAAAAGCTAATGAGGAATCAGAGAAAGTGAAAGCAAACTCGTCCAATGAAGTCAAAGTTGTTGAGGAAGCTGCATCCAGTGAGGAGCAGAGTATAGAGGTGATTGATGGAAATGCTATGAATCAACCAGAAAAAACAGATGCCTTGGAGGACAGACCTGACCAAACCCAAGTGAATGGGGAATTTGAGTCTGACATACAAAATGGAGATGTAACAACTGCACCTGATGAAGATGAAGGCAAATCATCAATACTTGCAATAAAGAATCCAACAGAGTCAAAAGAGATCATTACCGCAACCATCTCTGAACCGGCCTTAGTAAATGGAGAATGCAAGGCTAACGAAGAAGTAATGCTTGTGGAGAAAGAGACCCCACAGAATTGAGACACCTACCACTGCAGAAATTGCAGAGATACAAACAGACAAAGATCGTTAACTTCGTGGGGGAGGGTCACACACACACACACACACTAATGTGTTCAAGCACAATTCTAATTTTTATTTTGGTTTTCTGATTTGCTGGATGATCTCCAGATCTTGGCAGTGCTCATACTGAGGCTCTGAAGGCTCATACCAGATTGATTCCGGGAGTTTATGAAGCTTGTGTGGAGGGAAACGGATTACGGCAGTATCATTAAACACATCTAAGAAACGCTGTGAGCAGGGCAGGCTTGTCTCCTCACACACATCTGTTACCTTAAACACAACCATGTCAAGGGATACAACTTACAACAGCAAGAACAAACATATGCTTTCTGTCTAAATATATTACCCATTTGAAACAACTAATTACATACTTCCAAAATTTCAGTTTTTTTCTTTATGTTTTGGACATTTATCACATTCCTGATAACAATTGCAAATAAACACTATTCTTTAAGACTGTGTCTTTTATGAAATGTGTCTTCCATCAGTATAACTCCATATAAAACTTTTAAATTAAACAACAGATTAAATCAATTTCTGTCTTAAAATCTGTGGTATAATTTGCACATCTACCAAAAAACTTTAAGGATACATCGGAAAGAAAGCTGTAGTCTCTGTCAAGCTCCCTCTGAAGCATTCTAGAAATCATAAAAAATAGGTTGAAGAATTAAAAAACACATACATAAGTATTTAATATTAAAAATCTGATGCCATTTTGCAATACATAAATTAAATGTTTAAATATTTTATTGTTACCATTTTTGTAACTAACGTATTTGAGTAACAAACACCTTCTGAAATATGGTGTTTGTCTAAAAATAGGATAATATTTAATCTACCAGCAATATCTCAGGTTCAAAATGCTAGAGTTGTCTCTTGACTAGCAGCTAGTACACAAAGTGATTAATTTCTGAGTTTGCTATACATTCAGTCTCTGGATTTGGCTGGTGGGTGTGTGGCACATACCGCTCCTGAATGCCAAGAAAACTGTTGCCAATAATGATGACCTTTGGTAGGATCTGAGGACTCCAATTCTTCCACAGCAGATTGTTGTACAGAGCTTTTCCACAATGCATTAAGTAGAAGAGGGTGGGGTGGCGTACTGCTCGCTTTCCTTCCTGACAAAAGAACCATGCCATTGAACGTCAATGTAAGGGACAGTCATTTTTTAAATACAAACAAAGCTTAGACTTGATCCACATAAAGCTGATTTTCCCCACTGGATGTTAAAAAGCCAGTCCAACAGCACTTACAGCTCTAGTCTATACAGTTTTGACAACTTTGTATCAAAGTGTTTAGGCTATTATTAAGCCCAACACCATATGAAAAAATATTCCTATGTACATATAGCCTTTTGGCTAAGCAGCTTACTGGCTGCTTAAATTAGTGCCTGCATCTTTCCACATTTTAAAACAGTAAAAACATTTCTTTGCAGTTTCTTTTTTTTTTTATTTTAAATCTTTTTTTTTTTTTTAACATTTCTTTGCAGTTTCTTTTTTTTTTTTAAGCTGTATTTGCATACATGGTGTTGCATGTATGCATGTGTTCTCAGCCAACCCCAGTCCAATCCCAAAGGAATATTAGATCTTGCCAGTACCAGTGTGAAGCAGGTATCAAAGCAAAAAGCTATGGTTCTGCATGTGTATTAAATACCTCATTTTCACTCAGCACATTAAAGCCCAACTCTCTGAGAGTTTCACATTCAGACACTGTAAACACAGGGTCATACAGGCTGCACTGGACCACAGCAATCTGAAAAACAGAAAATAATTTTACCAAAAGCCTTTCAGTTCTATTTAAATAAAAGTGTATTTTAAGTATTAATAGCAGATTCACCTGCAATGCATCCAACAGCAGTAGCAACATGGCAAGCTGATATCTAGCAGACACGGAGGAGGAAAAGTTGCCCAGACCATAACATACACACTCCATGAAGCAATCAGTTCCTTCAACTGTTTCCTTCAACATGATCTCTGAGACAAAATATAAGTGAGACAGAAGACATGTTACATTAGCTGACTAACTCTATGGGACTTGTATGAAATATCAATGTGAAACTCAGTTACCTTTCCATCCTGGCCAGAAGTCTTCACACCTCAGCTCATTGCTGCAAGAGCAAGAGATGTAAATATTAACAGCTTAACATGTATGAGTAAGAAGATTCTTCTTATAGACCAATGTCTTGTGTTAACTTTTAAGAACGATATCTGTAAAAGGTGCACAGGGACACCCTGGTAGGGGTAGTGCAAGCTTCCTGAAGCAGCATGCCTTCAAGTAATGCCTATGAGGAAGAGATGCTCCTCATACAGTGGCAGGTCAGGAGAGATACATGGCCTGCATCACCAACCTTAGTCACAAGTAGTTGTGTAGATAGCTTCAGGGTGGACATGAAGTCCAGCATATGCATTATTATTCATAATAAAATCAAGCACATCATCATCACTTTGTTGAAGGTCTAAGAATGAAATTATCCAGTTCATACTCATTTTCTTCAGTTAGTTACTTGAATGTTTCATATAATTATTTTAAATAAACTGTAATCATCCAAGGATTAATGTTATTGCGCATGTTATTTCTATGCATCATTTAAATTTAATTTCTATGTATGCTATATCTTCTAATATACTTGAGTATTTACATTACATCTTCCACAAGTAGGTGTGCAGCAGACATTTACTGTTATGCTGAGTGAGAGATTGTCAAAGGTGCACAGTATTGTGTCAGGTACAGAGTATTGTCAAAGGTGCACAGTATTGTGTCAGGTACAGAGTATTGTCAAAGGTGCACAGTATTGTGTCAGGTACACAGTACTGTCAAAGGTGCACAGTATTGTGTCAGGTACACAGTATTGTCAAAGGTGCACAGTATTGTGCCAGGTACACAGTATTGTCAAAGGTGCACAGTATTGTGTCAGGTACAGAGTATTGTCAAAGGTGCACAGTATTGTGTCAGGTACACAGTACTGTCAAAGGTGCACAGTATTGTGTCAGGTACACAGTATTGTCAAAGGTGCACAGTATTGTGCCAGGTACACAGTATTGTCAAAGGTGCACAGCATTGTCAAAGGCGCACAGTATTGAGTCAGGTACAGAGCATTAACAAAGGTGCACAGTATTGTGTCAGGTACAGAGTATTGTCAAAGGTGCACAGTATTGTGCCAGGTACACAGTATTGTCAAAGGTGCACAGCATTGTCAAAGGTGCACAGTATTGAGTCAGGTACAGAGCATTAACAAAGGTGCACAGTATTGTGTCTGGTACAGAGTATTGTCAAAGGTGCACAGTATTGTGTCAGGTGCACAGTATTGTGTCTGGTACACAGTATTGTCAAAGGTGCACAGTATTGTGTCAGACATACACAGTATTGTGTCAGAGATACACAGTATTGTGTCAAAGGTACACAGTATTGTGTCAGAGATGCACAGTATTGTGTCAGACATACACAGTATTGTGTCAGACATACACAGTATTGTGTCAGAGATACACTATACACACTATTGTGTCAGAGATACACAGTATTGTGTCAGAGATGCACAGTATTGTGTCAGAGATACACAGTATTGTGTCAGACATACACAGTATTGTGTCAGAGATACACTATACACACTATTGTGTCAGAGATACACAGTATTGTATCAGAGATACACTATACACACTATTGTGTCAGAGATACACAGTATTGTGTCAGAGATACACAGTATTGTGTCAGAGATACACTATACACACTATTGTGTCAGAGATACACAGTATTGTGTCAGAGATACACAGTATTGTATCAGGTGCACAGTATTGTATCAGGTGCACAGTATTGTGTCAGGTGCACAGTATTGTGTCAGAGATACACAGTATTGTATCAGGTGCACAGTATTGTATCAGGTGCACAGTATTGTATCAGGTGCACAGTATTGTGTCAGAGATACACAGTATTGTATCAGGTGCACAGTATTGTATCAGGTGCACAGTATTGTATCAGGTGCACTGTATTGTCTAACTGTAGATTGACTAACAAAAACTAACCGATTACTAACTCGAACTTTTTTCTTTTCTTACATCGCTTCTGTGATTCTGCGTTTGTCCCGTTGGCGGTCCACAGCCTCGTCCTGTGTCCTGTGCGGCTGAGAGAGTTTTCCTTTGCGGGCTGTTCCTCTTCCTCTCCGTACAGAATGCCACTCACTGCTGTCAGCCATTAATGTCAGGGAGGACAAATCACTGAACACAACTGTCCGTCACCATTTGGCATCATTTACTCCTGTATGTCTGGGCAACGTTATAATAAATGCTGCTAAAACGCACGAACTGATGTAGAAGACATGACATTACTGAGTCCAGCTCCCACGCCTTGCCTGGTGTTACACCCTAATCTTTCCGTATCACACTGTTTATAGTTCCTAGCTTACGATTCTTGAACGTCTATTTCACAGAAAGATTTCAAATCACGAAAGGCTTCCACTGCACTAGGAGCTGCAAAAGAATGGGCTATAAATGAAAATACATAAAGAATAAGCTGATTTAACCGCTTATACACAGTGTAAACAGAATTTTAAGTGTAATTTTATTTTATATATTACGTTCCATGGCTCCATCTAGAGGAGCAAGGTAGTAAGTCTTTTTCCTTTTAAAGTGGAACGGATAATAGATAATAATTAAAAAGCCAACTTTAGCTCGGATGTGAGAGATGAACAGAGTCACAATAGTCCTGCAGGTGGCGCTCTGAACGCGCCGCACGTGCAGCGCTCACGAGCGCCTCTGTTTTTTTTTTTTAGCAGGTTTGCTATCAGTCGTTTGGCTCAAGTAAATACGTGAAGGGAATAAAACTCTTCATAGATTTTTAAGTAATTTAAATTCATTTAACATTATCAACAAGTGTAGTAAAAGTCTAAGTAGTAAGCTGACTAATAATCTAATAGTAAAGTTATTCTTACATAATTGTGTAGCTACTATTGACCACAATTTTGATGATTATAAACGTTACTGAAAAAATGAAGTGTGTAATTGAAGGAAATGGTGTGAAAGGTAGGATTCTCTCTCTCTCTCTCTCTCTCTCTCTCTCTCTCTCTCTCTCTCTCCCCCTCTCTCTCCTTTCTCTCTTTTTATCTCTCTCTCTCTCTCTCTCTCTCTCTCTCTCTCTCTCTCTCTCTCTCTCTCTCTCTCTCTGGTGAGATTTTGCCTGTTATTATGTTCTAAGTCTGTCTGCTTTTTTGTTTGTTTTGTTTTTCCCCTCAGTTTTTGGAAAGGCAGTTCATGCTCTGTCACGTATCAGTGATGATATTTGGTTGGACCCACTGGAGAAAGGGGTAATATACCTAATGCCTACCACATCTTGGCTCATGCAGTTCACCATTATTACAGTCAACTTTTCATTGTCATTTCAATCATATATAGCTGGTGCAGTAACACAGTGAAATTAAACAGCGTTCCTCCAGGACCACAATGCTACAAAAAGAAATAAATCTACATAAAACAACACAGAACTAAGTTCATTACACAGTTTTAAATAAAGTGCATGTTTGCAAACAATACAAGAGAGTGCAAGACAGAAGACAAAATTACAATAAATGAATATAAATTACAATAAAATTCAGTGCTCAGTGATTAAAATGATGTAACTTTTAACCTTCTGGCTTAGAAAACCAGGTTTTGGGTTAAAATATTTTATAACTTGAAAGTATTCAGAAAATCATTTTATGTACAAGAATAATTTAATATTCTATTAATAGAATTATTAATTATTAATGCTAATTAACCTCTAATCTTGCCAATATATGATTTCAGTTAAGACTTCATTTTTGCAGCCCTTACAAACAGCTTGTCATGGAGCTAATGTTATTGATAATTAATTTTAATACTTTTACTACCATACTGTGTTTAATCACTTATTAAATTAATATAGGCACATTAAGACCCTAACCTTATTTGAAATCCGTTTCTCTTGTTTTATCCATTGTTTTCTATCCACTTTGACTGATGCTCACTCATAATTTCAAAGGGTTTTGGAAGGAGTCTTCTGTTTTGCTGTGGGCTTGCAGTAGAGGCACATAGAATTTAAGAGCACCCCAAGTACCCTTTAGAATTTATGTACTTAGCCTAGTGAATTGCCAAGAACTGGTGACTCACAATTGTTTAGTCTTCATTTTATGCAAACCTCCAGTTATGTGAAACATATAAATCAATCTGCTACCTGCCATTTTTTAGGTAGAATTTCCATAGCTGAACAACCTATATAATATAATATAATATAATATAATATAATATAATATAATATAATATAATATAATATAATATCTCTAAAAAAAAATTGTCATTACAACTAATATAAGCCTCTTTCTCCTGTTTCACACTTTAAAGCTGGCGCTGCGGACAGTAAACCAGACCCATTCGGCCTATGCTTGTTTCCTCTTCTCTCGAATGTTCTTCCGGCATTATACCTCAACTTCAGACCAGCGACAGGAATATAAGTCTGCAAAATGCAAAGTATCCTTAAAGGTATGAAAAAGTTATAACTGTGCACAATTTCAGTAGAATTGTACATTTTACACAAATGGACAGATCATCAGTTCATTAGCTAGTTCACCAGAGAAATGAAAGCACCAAAGTGCTTGCCAAGTCCCATGTTTATCTTTGCCTAGAGGCCCAATTAACTATGTTCACAACCCAGTTCACAATGATGTGCAATTATTTGCAGTATATTAATACATAATACGGACTACATTACATTTTCTTTTCACTGCTGTGATTGCGTTTCTATCTTAAACAGAATTGCACAGTTAAATGCAATCAAATTGTGTTGATTGCTTTTAAAGGTAGATTGGATTTACAGTGTTCGCATTGATTTTTAAAAAAGCTCTTCCCTGCTGAATGTTTTTTGTTTTATTATTATTATTATTATTAAAAAGATCACGTGACATAAGGGCAAAGGGTTTGTTTTCCGCTGTGGCATTTAGACTGCATGTCAGATATAAAACACAATAATACTTGTGTACTGCATTCAAGCAATATTTTCCAAGAAGAGTGTGGTTACTGCATAGCGGTTTTATGTTTGTGAGTGAAACTGCGCTTTTCAACACTCCTATAAGCAAGAAATTAATTTCGAGCAAGTAATATTTTGGTTAAAAATGTTAATTTGTGAAATGTTTTGGTCACAAATGTTGTTTTGCAAGTGGCATTTTGGCCAAATGTTGTTTTTAGATATAGATATTTCAGATATAGATCCTGAAGAAGCCACATTAATTTTATAGCATGTCAGCTAGTTCACTCACTTATATGGATTTTGACCATTGATCCTTTTCATCTTCAGTTAATGAACATAAGGTAAAAGTTATATTTCTAGACAAAAGTTGTATGTCTGAAAAGTATAGTTTGGCATTTTCACTGAATTCCACTGATGAACATTACTGTAGTAATATCATTTTGCTGGAAATTGTGTCACAGGTGTCACAATTTAGTGAGCCAGGTTCCTTACCACTGCCTGAAGTTGTGTACACGATATACTGATTTGCCACCTATATGCTGATTAAGATGCACCCAGTGCAATTTTACATGGTGAACACAGACAAGCAGAGTGATACACACAGGAACACATCCAAGTGATATTATTAGAAATATAAACACTCATAGAACACTGCACAACTACAGTCAGGTTGTTGAACAAGTTGAAAAGATTAAAAAAGAACACACACAAACACACACAAATACACACACACTTAAATATATTAACATCGTGCTTAAACTGACTGCTGTGAATAATAAGATACTATGAATAAAAAACTTATATCCTGTAATCCTCTTGTCCATCCTGGCCAAATGACCTGGTTGCCCTTGATAATACTGCTACAACATTTCTACAAGTTAGTAGTCTGCATTTTAAAATTTAGTCCAAGTCAGTGAAATCATAATAGCCTCTATTTTAACATTCAGTTCCTGTAAGAATATACAGGGTAAGGATCTTAGTTGTACTGGTAGTTTTAACTTAAATTGTATATGTGTTTTATAGTCGGTGCTGCCCCTCTTTCGCAGCATCTCTACATTAGAGCGCAGTGTGTACAGATGTGAGATAACTATCAACATCTTCGACCACAGGGTGGTATTCCAGTTTAAGTGCAGGAATGGTAAGTTGATTGTACAGTTAGGAATGTATAGCTGAAATTTAGATTTGTATCTGTAGCACTAGGGGGCAGTGTGCACTAGCCTATAAGCACTAACATCCATCTCTCTCACCATGATTATTTATCTGATACATTATGCTCACATATCTCAGATATTATTTTTAGTTGTTTGCTTTATCATATATGAATGCATTATCTTGTGTTAAAAAAATATAGGAATAACCAAGACACACAACTTGGGGTACCAAGAATGTGAAGCACTGCAAGCAGTTTTTCCAGCTCACTTGTGTCCCAACATTCTAAAGGCACATCCAAAGTAGGCTTATAACTGTTATGTATACGGTTTTTACCTACGAATAATTGTTACTTGTCATTCAGCACTTCTTAGTGAATCAAATATTGTCAGAGACATTTGTGAAGTATTTATTATTATAATGACAGCCAGGTCCAGGATGCCTGTAAATTTATTCTAGGAGATTAAAAATCTCATATCAAAAATGTGTTTTTAACAATGCTTTCTGGGTTGCAACTGTCCATATATTGTGAACCTGCTACATTCTTAGTTTTCTGTTCTTGGCTGAGAGAAGTGGAGCCAAGTGTGATGCACCGTATGGGACAGTTTATAGGCATTGCACTGCTGAATTGGCTTTCTAGAAAATAAATAATAATCAATTGTTAAGTGAATATGAATGGATATGTGTATGATGCTCACCACACAAAGCTTTTAATAGTATTTTGTTTCATAAGAACCTCTGGGGTGCCAATAACTGCGATACACTGTTTTGTTTAAGAATTATATTCTTTGATATATTTTGTTTTATATATGGTATGTACTTCATATTTCTCATATATTTCACTCATTTTCAGAGGTATTAAACTAATTGGTTACCGAGGGATCTTTAGATATGTTTCACTCAAACATGAGAGATTTCGGTGTTTTCTCAGACTTCTCAGTGACATCATGGTGCACTTCCCTGTCTCACAAGAGGAAATAACACTATCCATTTCACCCACAAGGGTGATACTGAAGAATTATTTTGACGAGGACAATGGTCAGGAATGTATTTCAGTGATTTTATGATTATATGATCTACTGCATTAAAAACAGAATGAAACAAAAGAATTTTCTACTTTTAAAATGTTAATGGTTTGCACACAGATCGCATCATGTATACAGAGATGTTTCTACATCCTGATGAGTTTGACTACTTCCATCTCAGAGTGGACTCAGATATAACCTTCTGTCTCAAAGAACTGAGGGTATGAACAAAGAAAATCTGTTACATGTGTCTGGACTGGATTTCCTGGATAGTATCTTTATAGAATAGTGTGTATGTCAAGTGGATGATACAGAAAGACAGATGTCTGGACTCAGCTGCATTGCTTGGCCACTAAACTGTCACAGTGAGTTACAGAGTTGGATGGAACACAGTGTCCATGGCATACTCTAAGTAATACATTTGAATAAAGTGAGGAGGGGGTCATAGAGACCTGTATCAGGTCAGTCTGTTCTAAAAAGATATATATTGTAGATTGCTGATTTGATGGATGGTAATGTTATTTCACAATGTCCTAGACCTTTATTATGAATGTGGTTGCTGTTCACAAGACACAACTAGTTAAATATCATGCACTTGGTTTTTTTTTAGGGCTTGCTGACATTTGCAGAGTCTCATGGCCTACAAGTGTCTGTCCACTTTGGTTCATCTGGAAAGTAAGGATGCATTTACTTAAGTCTTTAAAATGTTTGGTAGACAGTGATAAATATGGAATACTCTCTTTTAGTCCTGTGTCGTTCAGTTTGGAGGATATGTTGCTGGAGGCTGTAGTAGTATTGGCTACCCTAGTGGATCCAGGCAATGAGAATCCTTCCCAGGTGTCTGTTGCCCAGGAAGTTGCAGCACACAGGTGACACAATGTCTTGAACTTTAAGAATTTAAGATGTCAGACACATCTAGAGATAGTATATAAAATCTCTTGTTTGTAAAAAAGTACAGCGCTGCTTGTGTGTCCTGATGGTAAATTTTAATAAGGTATGTTGATAGGAGATAAAATACTAAGGACACAATTGAATATTTTGAGGCCACAAACTAAAAGTTATGTTGTGGTCACCTACTGGGTTATTTGAGTCCACAACTTAATATCTTGTGTGAATACCATACTAAATTTTTCACTTTAATAAATTCGGGTGAGGTAAGCCAGTGTATATACATTTTATCGCACCTGTGACATACCTGTGTATATTCATATGTGTTATTAAATGATTAAGCTATAATATTATCACTAGGCTTAGGTTCATGTGGCTATAATGGTGTATGATGTGATGTTGATCAGTTGTAACATTATAAAATTGGTTATCTTGTTAAAGTAGCATCTGTCAAAGGGTGGGATATACAGTATCTCACAGAAGTGAGTACACCCCTCACATTTTTGTGAATATTTTATATCTTTCCATGTGACAAATTACACTTTACTCCTCAAAATAACACACAAAATTAATGTCTAAACCGCTGGCACACCCCTAAGTGAAAATGTCTAAATTGGGCCATTTTCTCTCCCCGGTGTCATGTACTGTAACTCATTAGTGTTACAAGGTCTCAGCTGTGAATGGGGATCAGGTGTGTTAAATTTGGTGTTATTGCTCTCACTTGCTCAAACTGGTCACTGGAAGTTCAACATGGCACCTAATGGCAAAGAACTCTTTGAGGATCTGAAAAAAAGAATTGTTCTCTACTGTACATACTGTAAAGATGGCGTAGGCTATAAGAAGATTGCCAAGACCCTGAAACTGAGCTGCAGCACGGTGGCCAAGCCCATACAGCGGTTTAACATGAGAGGTTCCACTCAGAACAGGCCTCGCATTGGTCGACCACAGAAGTTGAGTGCACGTGGTCAGTGTCATATCCAGAAGTTGTGTTTGGGAAATAGACATATGAATGCTGCCAGCATTGCTGCAGAGGCTGAAGGGGTGTGGGGTCAACCTATCAGTGCTCAGATCATACAGAGCACACTGCATCAAATTGGTCTACATGGCTGTCGTCCCAGAATATGATGCACAAGAAAGCCCGCAAACAGATTACTGAAGACAAGTAAGGACATGGATTACTGGAACCATGTCCTGTGGTCTGATGAGACCAAGATAAACTTATTTGGTTCAGATGGGGTCAAGAGTGTGTGGTGGCAACCAGGTGAAGAGTGCAAAGACAAGTGTGTCTAGCATGGTGGTGAGAGTGTCATGGTCTGGGGCTGCATGAGTGCTGTCTGCACTGGGGAGCTACAGTTCACTGAGGGAACCATGAATGCCAACATGTTCTGTGACACACTGAAGCAGAGCTTAATACGCTCCCTTCAGAGACTGGGCCGCTTGGCAGTATTCTAACATGTGATGTGGGATGTGGTAGCCTAGTGATTAAGGTGTTGGACTACCGATCAGAAGGTTGCAAGTCCACCAAGCTGACACTGCTGGGCCCCTGAGCAAGGCCCTTAACCCTCAATTACTCAGTTGTATAAAAATGAGATAAAAATGTAAGGCGCTCTGGATAAGGGCGTCTTCTAAATGCTGTAAATGGAAAACGTAACGACCCCAAAACACACCTCCAAGACGACCACTTCCGGAAGCTGTGGGTAAAGGTGATAGACTGGCCAAGCATGTCTCCAGGCAAACTCTTTTTCGCCATGTGGGTTCGGATTTAGTTTTTCCTTAATAATAACCTTTATTTAAAAAATGTATGTTGTGTTTACTTGTGCTATCTTTGACTAATATTTAAATTTGTTTGATCTGAAACATTAAAGTGTGACAAACATGCAAAGAAATAAATCAAGAACAGGCAGGGTGAGGAGTTTCTGCCACTGATGTGATTGGAGACTCAATAAGCACCCTGCCCACTTCCCCTGGTGACTCTGCTGTCAGGCCAAAGCGCTCCCAGGACGTCCCCCAGAAGAATTATTGTCTCCTTTTAATATTTCTAATAAACTGTTAATGTATTAAATCTGTAGTTAAAATTAAAACAGTAGTTCTTGACAGGAATAAGCATTTTATTTCCTGGTTAAGAATTTTTTTCATGATATTTCTTCACATTTCTCCTACTTGAGTATATTATTTTGCACTGACAAATGAAGCTCTGTTTCATTTTCTGTTTTACAACCTATTTTTTTAACTGTTTTTAAACCATTTTTGTCTGTTTTTAAAACAGATAAAGCAGAACTTCAATGTTTTTTGCATGAAATGATCGTTACATAAAGAAAAAAATAAATAAATGGCTAATATCATCTAAATTAGATGCTGTAAGAAAGGT